>NW_025766237.1:1276878-1322069 GCF_003918875.1 Haliotis rubra
TATGGGTCCTTAAAGTCACCCAGTCACACCAATAAACCTTCAAACAAAATTGCAACATACCCACGGCCATCCAAAGTATAACAGTTTGCATTCTTTACAACCAAATTTCACTGTTGCAGAATACCTGTCACTTTGACTCTGACTTTCTCTGATCTGGTTATTGCCTCTGATGGAAGTGACAGCGCCACATGTTGGTTGAAGTCGTGGGCCTCCTGGTGTCAGTCTAAATGAAGACAGGTTGTTGGTATTCTTTGGGGATCCCTTCTGCCTGGGTTAAGAAGAAGATATAGACTATACACTTTACACATAGCATAATGTTCATATCTATAGGGTAATGTGTAATGTAACAACTTTCATCCATCCATCCAGGAAACCATTTCTGTGGCGTGGTGGACAGACCATCTTGTTAGAATGGGGAACCTTTTTGGTTCGATTTTCTGACCACGTTATAACTTGTTGCTTGTTATTACTCAAGTCGGATAAAACAAAGGCTGATCAGCTTAGAGTGCAATATTTTCAAGACTACATGTTAAAGCCAATTTCTCCTCATGTAACCTCAGATCTGAGTAATGAAAAGATCACCAGTACCCCATCTTTGTCATAATAATAGCTAACAATGAGGCTTATTGATTTTCTTTGTCAAAGGAAATGGGCCCTACAGGGTTTATGTCGTTAGTCAAACAAGTCATTACCTTGACATTGAGCTGTCTCCTGACAGCATCAGCGGCTAGAGTTGTCCGTGCTGACACCTCGATGTCGATAGCTCCCAGAGATGATGGAATGATAGGGAAGTACACAGTCTGGGGCTCGTTGGATTTGACCTTCAGCACAGAATGATATATTGTGGGAATGTGTGCAGACATATGCATTTAACACTGTGATAATAATTGTGTCTCACAAGGATCATCTCTTAGTATTGTAAAGAATGTACTGTGCATATATTATCATGTAAAACACATCTAATCCAGACTTTCTTATTTCCGGCTTCAGAACTGATATTATGTTGAAGTAGAACATTTTATTATTGAGATGAAGGGGTTGGGTCCGAATTAGTCCGGTGAGCTGTGCTTGCAACACTGACTGATGCGCCTCTTAAAAAAGGCCTGTTCATTACTCGAACACCTTGAATGGTTCCATTTGCTAAAGAGTGAAAGTGAATTTATCACAACACTTACTGTGACATTCTGTGTCTGGTCCTTTGATTCCTTGGTAGTTTTACCAGATCTGTCAACCACCACGTTGACGTAGTCCGAGGACGTAGGCAACGACACAAAAACCTATTGAACATACACATGATATTAACTGTTACTGATGTTTTCCAAGTACCTTTTATGGAACGTACGAGCTTCGAGGGTTTACACATTATCTGTGCAAAGTGAACTAATTTACACCTTGTGTAACTGTACAATGAGTAGCAATTAATCCGTAGTTCCCCAGACGCGAAATATTTGTGTGAAAATGAAGACAAAATTGAGATATTCGCTCTCTACCGAACTATTTTGGTCAAACGTTTTCAGAACCAGGATGACCAGGATAGAAGATATCATATTTTATGCATTCTGGAAAGTGTTCTTCTGAGCTGCGCCCTGCTGTGGACAATGAGAACAATAAACTGTCATGATTCAGATGCCATGATGAAGATGAGGCAGTGGAAATGGTTGCACCAATATCCATGACTGGATCGGTAATGTAAGGCTAGCCCCAATCGATAACATAAGGCAGGTATGCTCTGAAGATGAGGCAGGTGGAAATAGTTGCACCAATATCATGACTGGATCGGTAATGTAAATGGCTAGCCCCAATCGATAACATAAGGCAGGTATGCTCAGGAATGAATGATTTGGTCACATGTCGTTCTTATTTAATAACGTTTTCAAGTGACTGATTTAAAACATGACGCTCCACATCAACATCACTGGGCAGGTAGTTGAAGATACTGGCTTGAATGACGACCTGTTCTCCACGTAACACCGAGGTAGGCATGGACAAAGCTCCACGAAGAAGGGACTGAAGACACGCAGCTGAAGAAAGTACACGCATTGTGCGTTACGTTGCTCTGTATATGGACAATGTGGCACTTTTGAGACAGTACGAAAGATTTCGTGGCTGCATTCTCAAAGCAAAGTCCCAAAACATTCAAAGGTAAATTAATTCTTACCACCTTTTTAGTCGAAAGAATATATGTGCTTTTATGTATAGCTAGATTTGACTATAAACAGCTAAAAGGATGAGTGTAAAATCCAGCTAGGGTCCATGCAAGAAGCAAATGTACTATTAGTCCCTCTAGGGTCCCTAATGTGGTGATCTGCCTTCAGTTGTTGGCGATCTATAGCCTGGTTTTATATCTTCATCGTTGTGTATAATTACTATATATTAGATTAAATTAATAGTTTTAAATTAATATCTGTGTTAATCTAGTTGTTTTGTTGTCTTTCACTGACAAATGTTTATAATTCACTGTTAGTTATTATAAAACTATAGCACTCTGATTTAGTCACGATATGGCTAAAATATTGCCGATGTGACTATAAGTTGTAACTCCACACACTCACTCATTTAACATATAATCAACATGACACCCACCTGAAAGATTGAAAATTACAGAAATATATGCTGAACTAGGATCCTAATTTCTCTTCAACGAAATGATATCTTGCAACAGTGTGTATTTTTTTGTAGCAGAGCAATTTCTATTTTCCTCCGTCTGAAGCATAATTATTTTTTCAATATCTGTGACAATTGGGGGTGGGGAGAGGGTGGTGTGTGTGTGTGTGTGTGATGGATGTGGGGTGTGTGTAAGGGTTGAATCCTGGACCAGAACTGCAATCATATATTTTAAAAACAATCCCAAGGCCCTGGTCATGTATAATGGGGTTGGTATGCTGGTTGGAACAGTATCACATTTTACTATTTCTGACATACAGTCGTGCCCCATTTCAAGCTAATTCTTCTTCTACATTTTCACTGGGGAGTTTCCTTTGCAAGAGGTTAATTCGGCTCGTATTGATACGGTCTAACATCCATGTCAAGAATGATATCAGGAACACATTTTACTGCTTCAGAATCCACGGTCACCGTCAAGTAAAATCAAAGAGGAAGCCATCGCCATTAGGCACATATGACGCCCATGCCACGTGATACCCGCTTCTGCTCATGAACTGTCGGGTGTTTCCGCAAAAGGCGGAAATAGGAGCATGCTTTTCACGTATCTATTTCTATTTTGCGATGTTGTTGATTTTAATTGTTCAATGTTAATGATGAATGGTTTCTTTGAGAATGCTTTTACCCCTTTGAACCCTTTGAACTTTTTTGCCTTACTATTTTCATTTAAGTAGTACTTGTTTTGAGGGAAGGATAAATACAACACATCATTGCACCTTTGTCGTAGACGGGGCTACACCAAGTCCTGTGGAAGCGGAGTTGACAGCAAAGGCGCTGGCGATCCAGGAAGTGATAGTGTCAGGCACGGTGGTACTGATGGTGGCTTTACCGTCAGCACTGGACAAACAGACAACAAGCTGAATTGTAGATAAGAAACCGAGCACGTGTCATTCGTAAAATTACTCATGGTAAGGCAAAAGTAACTGTTCATCTGAAATCCTATAGAATACAAAAGAGGTGAGGTGTGGGAGGGAGACGTTTTGTTTTCATTGCTGAGATCTGTGTGATGTACTCGATACACTGACAGTGCCATAATCAGTTTCATTAGGCTACACCGCCGTTCCAAAACATGGGTATACAGAATGTCAAGTCACAAGAATAAAAATGCGAAATTTCTCACTTCAATATCGTGTATGGCCGCCGCGCTCATTCACCACTGCCAAACACCGTCTCCCTCATCGACTGCCTGATGCTTGTGAACACGTGGTTGGGGATTCTGCGCCATTGCGCTTGCAAGGCAGCGCCAAGTTCCTGCAAATTTCAGAGGTTGGTTCCTAAGACCACGAAGCCTTCTCCCAGAGCGCATCCCAAACGTGCTCTATTGGATTAAGGTCAGGGGACCTCGATGGCCAGTCCATGACGTTGATTCCAGCGTTTTGAAGGAAATTTCGTGTCAACATCGCGGTATGCGGCCGAGCATTATCATGCTGGAACCTGGGCCATGAGCCGCCATAGAAAGGAACGAGAGTGCAGGGGTGAAGCACCTGGTCGCGGTAAGCAGCAGCTGTGAGGTTTCCACGGATGACCAGAAGTCGGGAACGGTTGTTCCCCGGCAGAAAGCACCCCACACCATGCAACTTCCGCCCCCGAATCTGTCGACTTCCTGTACACAACAGTGGGCATACCGTTCACGACGTCGTCTCCAGACTTCTATGTCTGCTGTCCGCGAATCTGAGGGTAAACCTGGATTCATCGCTAAAGACGACTCGATTCCAGTCTCTCTGGGTCCATCGGAGGTGACGTTGGGCCCACAGCAGACGTTGACGTTGATGAAGTCAATATTGGCCCACGATATGGACGTGTTGAGAATGGAGATTGGCATCCCGCAAAACTGATTTCGAATGGTCTGTGAGGACAGTCGACCTCTAAAACATCTCAGCCCTGGTGTAGCTGGCAGAAATCTGTCACGTAGGTGACGTAGGACGATTTGACGGTCTTCTGCTCGTGATGTCACGTGGACGACCCGACCTTGGGCGATCAGAAGTGGTGCCAGTTTGTTGTAGACGACCTCGCAAGTCATACACAGTACGACGGCTGCATCCCATTGCTCTTGCGACGTCAATAACTGATCTTCCCGCGCAAATATGCCAACGGCACGTTCACGTTGCACATTTGACAATCGTGGCATTTCAAGTAACGTTAGAACTGTGGTTTAAAAGTGTTTTTCAGTTCTTGAGGCCAATGCAAACACGTGCATATGAAGAAAACTTCGATGCGAAGATCACGTGATCGACTGCACGTGCCAAACCTGATTTGGCACTAACGTCATTTGCGTGGCCAAGGAATGGATGGGTTTGAGTGGGTTTTGCTAATGTTTTTCTAGAGTCGAAAGATAGGGATCCCATTTCGGATACAAAGATGTATCATCAGAGAAAAATTATTCATTATTTTTCAAATTACATTTTGTGAAGTTTCTTTTTTGACTCAGTATATGTCCACAATAGACGCAAAGGTGTTTGGGCGTTCTTCAAAACCTTCTTTGGTTGGAATGCAGAGAGCATAGGCTTGTTATTTAAAATGCCGTACATGTATAAAACAAATACTAACAGGGGTGAACAAAGTTTTATCATGTGCTGGATTAATGTAGCAGATTTCCGTATGATTTCCGTATGACCAGTTTGTCAAAGCCGTTTCCTACCCAACGGTCTTGTTGATCCACAGCCATGTTTCTGGGAATTCATGTCTGACCCTCTCCACCTCCATGACCTTCTGACTTTGTATAGGTCCTCCCGACCACAGTAGGCTGTATTCTATGATACATCAGTTTTTATAGCCTTTGACTGACATTCAAAAGTGGAGAGATTTTGTTAAACAAAACCGAAAGCATTTTCATAAGCATAAGAATTCTCGTAAGATTGTTTATAGTAGGATTCTGATTACACTATGAGTATGTGTTTATGAACAACTATTAAATGGCATCGGATGACATATTTGACACTGATGCATGAAATTTGGAAATATATTTATCCACATGGCTAACATAAACTTTTCAAAAGCTCTTCTGAGCCCTCGACTGTTGTAACCATCATCTGACAACTTTTGAGAAAGAGTTGTAAGACTCCTTACATCTTCATAGAAAGAGCATACTCGATAATACCTCAAAATTTGTAAACTATCAAAGTCTGTAGCTGCTCGAGTATTGGTGGACAAGATGGAAAACTGACTCTTGGAAAGAGAGTCACCCCGTGTTTTGTCGAGGGTTCATGCCACGTTCAAGTCAAACACCTTGGCCAAACTGACTAGTCTTGACTTCACGTACAAACCAAGAAAACACTTCTATTCACATGCACAAAGAAAAAGATAACCCGGAAGTGGAGCGCAGTTTTGCCAATGTTATGACCACTACCTGTCAAAACATTTAACCCAAATTTTACATTCATGTTTTCAATAAGAAAGTGCGACATTTCAGAAAATGTTTTCTCAATAGATGTTAGATGACCTTTGCTTTAAGTTTTTAATAGTTTAATAGTTAACAATGTATAAATAATGAATGACATATTGGAGGAGAAATATATGTATAAATATATCACACTTACTGAATGAACAAAGTAATGGAAACGTTGTGCCTGCAAATATGAATCAGACAGTGTCATGTATATATATATATATATAAATATAAATATAAATATATATATACGGAACATCAAAGCAATTACTGGTTTGACAAGGTTAGCCCCATTTATCTGCAGGGCGTTTATAACATTGATGAATGTGGCGTGAAACAACACAAAGAACATATCGCAGAACAATGTGGACTCAAAGAATATAAACAGCATATTAGTATGGTGAGTGAGTGAATTAAAATTTATCATCGTCACATCGGCAATATTTCAGCAATATCGCGACGGGAACAAGTGATGTTAACTTGTAAAACCTGTCTACGAAGGACAGTAAAATAGCTAGATTATCACAGATTCGAATTTAAAAAACTAGTAATTAGATCTAAAACAGTTTAACTATAGATGACAATACAAGGTAAAAAAGTAGGCTATATATTGCCAACAACTAAAGGTAGATCACCATACTAGGGACCATGAGGACTTACAGTACATTTGCTTCCTGCATGGACCCTAGCTGGATTTACACTATATGTTCAGCCGTTAGCAAGTTAGAAAATCTAGCCATACATTAAAAGCACACGTATTCTACGATTAAAAACGTGGAAAGTTTAAATTTACTTTGAATGTTTTGGGACTTAGGTATCCTCTCAGGAGGACAATGATTTTACAGTACTTTAACCCTCTTGAGGATACACCCTCACACAATCGAAGTTACTAATATAAACTTCCAAAAAAGGAAATATTGATCTATTTACATCATTCAACAAATCTAATTCTTTTAAAAGTACAATAATTAAATGAGAATTAATATTATTAATAAAGATCCTTCATAGTTCGTGATTTGAAATAGATATCTCTTGTGATGGAATATTCAATGCAGTCAAGCAAGACATGCTTGACCGTGATTCTTTCATCACAAAGGGAAGGAAAACGGAGGATCTTCGCCTTTCAATAAATATTCGTTTGTATATCTAGTATGGCCAATGCGACATTGTCGCATAATGACCTCTTCAAATCTGGACTGACAACCCAAATAGGTGTTACCAATATAGGGTTTTATTTCATGTAATGTATTAATACCTACTTGGGTGTCCCACTTCTTCTGCATCAGATCACGGATGAACGATCTAATGGTTGCTTTGTAATCAGATTACGGAATGAGAAGTGGTGTCACAGATGTGTTGAGTGCTGCCTTAGCAGCAAGATCGGCCATTGTGTTACCAGAAATGCCAACTTGGCTGGGTAACCAACAGAGGACGGTGTCGTATTGGCCAGTAGCACGATCATTATGTAATTCAATAATTTCAATTAAAAGTGGATGTTTGCAAGAAGATTTTAAATAGCCTGAAGGCAAGAACGAGAGTCTGAAAATATGATATATTGATTATATTTAGGACGATGTTTAATACATTTCAGCGCTGTTAATATGGCATTTGCTTCTGCTGTGAAAATAGAACCATTGCCTGGTAATCTTGAAGAGATTGTTCTGGATCCAATGACAGTGGCACATGCCACTGCGCCACCATCCTTGGATCAATCTGTAAATAAGGAGTTGTATGCATTATGTTTACTTTTTAATTGATTATACTCTTGTTTATATTGTAATTCATTAGTGTCTGCTTCTATAAATGTTGTCAGTGTCAGGTCAACTTCTGGTCTCACCCAATTGCTGAGGAGGAGAAGAAAGAAGACGGGAAGGAAATATATATTTTTCCAGCTCAATGCCTGCAGCGGAATCTGAATGGTTTCATTTTAGCCCAAGAGGCGGAACAAGAGAAGCCTTTTTGTTGTATAAATCCTCATAAAGAGGATTAAAGAGACACAACCATAAGCAGGGTTCGACTGAGTAGAATGTAGTTTAGTAAAATACTGTAAAGATAATTTGATACGGCGTTGGTCTAGAGAAGGCTCGTCAGCTTCAACGTACATACTATCATCAGGAGAAGTTCGGAAAGATCAAGACAAAGTCTTAGACTTTGGTGGTGGATAGAATCAAGTAGTTTCAAAGTTACTTTTACAGGCTCCACCATACGATGGAGCCATAATCAAAGATTCGGATCGGATTAGTGATCTGTACAAATGAAGGAAGGTAGTTTGATCCCCTGCCCACTTTAAATTGGACACGACTTTTAATAGATCTAATGCCTTCAGGCATTTGGTCTTCAAGTACTTAATATGTGGTAAAAAGGTCAAATGTTTGTCGAAAATCAGTCCCAGAAACTCGGCTTCCTTTACAACGTTAATTGGAGAGCCATCAGGATCACTTCAGGATCTTTATGAGGCTTATATTTCCGACAAAAATGTATACATGGTCTCAAGTGACCATTTATGAATTTTATTTAAACAAATCTGTAATTGTCTCTCGATGGTATACATATTTTTACCACGACATGAAACGTTAAAATCATCCACAAACAATGACCCATCTATTGAGTCATTTAATACTTTTGAGAGACTATTGATTTTAATGCTAAACAAAGTAACAGACAAAATACTGCCTTGTGGAACCATCTGATCCTGATTATAATGGTCAGACAGGGTTGATCCAACACGAACTTGAAATTGTCTGTCTGCTAAAAACTTTGATATAAAGTGAGGCAAATGGCCCCTCAAACCGAAGTCATGTAAATCTCTTAAAATACCATGTTTCCATGTTGTATCATAAACTTTTTCTTGGTCGAAAAAGCATGCATGATCCCGGCCAGGCTTAGGTATTGGTACAACAATGGCATGACGCCACGAAGAAGGAAAATGCCCTGTTGTCCAAATATTATAAAAAATGATCAGAAGGGTTTCAGGACATGCATTGGGTAAATGTTTCAGGATCTGATGTTGGATATTATCAGCACCTGTTGCCGTATCATGAGCTTGTGCTAAGGCAGTATTCTGCTCATGTAGTGAAAATACTTCATTATTATCTTCACCATTAGGCTGAATCAAATCTGGAGCATTGACAAACAATTCTGATTTCAAGTTGTCAGCATGGCGTCATTAAAATTCCACCTTGTTGTAGGTGGGTCATCATTCGGGATTACAGCTGAAAGTATGGTGGGGAAATGGTCACTTCCACACAGGTCATCATGGACTGACCATTCGAATTCGTTATAAATATTTGGATCTGTGATCGACAGATCGAGTTCAGAATAAGAATAAGTAAATATGTGACAAATCCATCATTAAATATGCATACATCATTGTTTGAAATGAAGTCCTCAAAAAATCTTCATTTAATGTTGGTTTCGGTACTTCCCCACAGAGGGTTATGTCCGTTAATATCACCCATGATTATAAATGGTTTAGGAAGCTGGTCAAAAAGATCCTGAAGGCCAGACTTCTGAAGATTTGAAGACGGAGAAACATACAAAGAACAAAGTGTAAAGGTTATTTGTAAAGTCAGACGGACAGCAACAGCTTGAAGATTGCTGTTAAGAGTAACCGGGCTATGGATAACACCTTGCCTCACGAGAATAGAAGCGCCGCCAGTTACTTTATTCAAAATTCTCAGTACTTTTCAGGTATATCTCTTGTAAACTAAAAGCCGATGGTTTAATATCTTGCGATAATAATTGTAGATCATTAAAATGTTCCTAAGGCCTCTGCAGTTCCATTGTAGTAATTTCATAAATCAAATTTAAGGAGGTTCAACTGGAGATCGTGAGCGCATGGAACTGCAGTTCCTACACCCTGTATGTGAGTGAGTGATCTCCATATCAAGTAGGTCAAATGGATTTTGAACCGTCACAGGAGGTGTCGACGAAGGAGACTCTTCCAAATGTTGAAGAGCTCTGGTCTTTCTTCTCATTTTTTATCTTTTCCTATTTGACAGGTGGACAACACTCTCTGTTGCCTGTGTTGAATTAATATCATCTGGCTGTGGTTCCTCAGTCTGGGATGCTGATGAGTGTTGACAATCTTGTGATATTGAAGTATTGTCACTCAAGTTAATCGGAGTTGCATGTACCCAGGATATGACAGTCTGACAGGAAGTTGAAACTGTTTTTTTTTAATAGATGTCGAAACAGAAGAAGAATCTGTCGCCGAATGTTTGACCAATAGAAGAGTTTGACTGAGCCTTAACTAATTTCTTCGCCTCAAAGTACGACATGTTATTCGCGCATTTGATTTTGAGAATTTGGCTTTCATATTCAAACTTTGGGCAAGATTTAGACGAAGCCAGATGCTCACCACTGCAATTTGCGCACTTGATGTTACCAGTGCAATCGGTACTGTCATGGGTTCCACTGCAGCGTGAGCGAATAGACTTTACCAGTACATGATCTTGCACCATGGCGAAACTTTTGGCAATTATAACACCGGAGTGGATTTGGTCCATATAGCTCCACTCCGATATTACAATATCCAGCCTTAATAGATTGAGTAAGTATAGTCAGACCAAAAGTGAAGAGGTAAGTGTTTGTTTTATCACGTTTTCTTCAGACATATCTGATAAGCAACGCGACCTGTCTCTTACAATACCTCTTCAAGTGTTCAGTGTCTTGTAGAACCGAGACAACGACCTGTTTGTTAACAAACTGCTGCAATCCCAGCAGATGAGCAGATTGCTATCGTCGTATACATTCTACCAAAGTGAACCGTTTCGGAGGCGAGTGAAACCACCCGTCTAGGTGAAGTAAGAGACGAAGTGGTGTGTTGGGCAACAGGAACACATGGTCCTGGTTCCAGTGCCCTCAACCACTAGACTCCTGTCCTTCGCCGACACAGGGGCGCAACCCACTGCAAACAGGTTGCCCAATTCGGTCTAAGCCAGCAATGGGGGTGCTGTGGACCAATTATACCCCGGGTCCACATGGGGGATTGAAGATCTCTTAGCAGCCACCACGAGGACGTGGCTCTTCACGGGTGCCTCATATAAGTATAAATGTCAAGCTGAGCTGCTGTTGATTACTGACCAAGCCTGTTTGTTCAGCCTGCTTTTCTCTTCGAAATTATGTGTCGTTGACTATGCATTCATAAATGATGAAATATACTTACCGAACCCATAATATCCGTAATGGTGGACACTGAAGTATATACCATCAGAGAGTACATTAAGTCCTGCTTCCTAAGGCGAGACAATAACATAAATTAAAAAGTACATTTTTCAGTGAATGATATATTCTGGACAATTATTTGTGCATAATTTCATGAATCTCGAATCAACTGTATTGTTAAATCTTTTCATGTCATAATCAACTTATCATACTTTCATTGCCCCACAAAAATTTAAAATTATAAATGAAGACTTCATACATAATTTTGCGCCGATAAAATCTCTGAAATTTCTCTGGGAGCTTCACTATATACATTATGACCGCTGCGAAAATCATCTGAAACTTCAAGATATGAGGCTTATATTTTCCTTCAAATATGGAAAACGATACACTCTTGATTTTGATCTATTTTATAGATAAAGTTAACTAACAGACATGAAACATGTTCATAATATGTCATATAGGACAAACAAAAATGTGATAAGACATGAAAATTGTAAGTAAATATTTCGTGAAATAAATACAGTTACTAAACTACCACGTACCGAGAAGACATCATCTGGGCGTGGAGAACTACACATACTGGGTACATGAAATTCTGTGTCAGTTTGTCTAGAGCTGTATGTCTTTAGTTCATCAGCAACCTGTACAGGAAAAGTAAGCATTTACTGGTTTATATAACTAGTGTTAAATTTCAAATTTCCTAAAAGTGAAAGTCTTCTCCACAAGAAGAATTAGAACATGTCTCTTCTATGAATGGTTCCTTGTCTGTAAGGGTACAGGACAGCCACATTGGTCTTCGACAAACTAATTCCACATACAGATGTCCCAAACGTGTTGTGATCCGGCACTGAGACACATTTATCAGCACAGTGCATTGACATCGGGCAAAGGGACAAACTGACTTGGTTGAAATATTCCAAAACCAACATAGCTATATGGTCATATTGCTTTTACAGAAGAATTGTCATTGTGAAATCTGATTTATGTAATTACTTGTATACGCTAGCATTTCATTGTGTTGCTGGTTTGTTTGGGGTTGTCCTTCAATCTGATCAGTACTCATTCACCAACACATGTTTCATGCATTTTCTAATGCATAATATCTATATATGCAAGGCAGTGATCCTTTTAAAAAAAATGTCTAGTAATTAAAGTTGCAAAAATACGAAACTACGTGCTCTAACCTGCTCTGTGGTAATGTCATTGCCGGACTTGAGAAGAAGAACACTTTGGTCGACCGCAAGGACATTGACAGATGACATTGGATCAGCGCTAACCATGACATCAATGTTGTCATGAGGCATGGAGTCGTTCTTGCTGAAGTCAATGGACACCTGAAATAAAGGTTCGGTTTACTTTGAAGTGATCATGTGAAGAAAATGCGTTATAGCTGAGGATGGACATCTGAAATACAATATTAGTTAACATTGAAGTGATGAAGTGGAAAGTATGTTATAGTAGAGGATTACCTCATCACCCATTGTTTATCTGACTAAATACCACATTTTACCTTGTTGTCAAAGACTTCGTCGACACTGGAACTAAGACTGTCAGCAACAACATCACCAGATTTCCTGACGTAGTAAGCGATGATGTGAGCTTCTGGGGCCATTGCTGCAGATATGGGGACATTGAAGTGAACAGGGTTTTGTCCTCCAACAGCAACTTGGTCAATAAGGACAACAGTACCCCGGGATAGCACCTATAAAGACCATAATATCTGTTCTATAGTCTGTTAAGTACAACTTGTGAATGAAACTTATGTGATTGGACAGTATATATCCTCGACCTGAATCCAGCTATCCATAGGTGACATTGAAATACTACATTCTGTATTTCCATGGACCCTAGTACGGTGATCTACCTTTAGTTGTTGGCGATGAATAGCCCATTTTTACATGGTATTGTCCAATATAGTTGTCTACATTTTAAGATATATGCCAGCTAGTTTTAACCCATTTTGTGATAATGTAGTCATTTTACTGTCCGTCGTTGACAGGGCTTTATAAATTATGTGTATTTATCATGAATATAAAATTTGTTTTAGTCACGATATGGCTGAAATATTGCCGATGTGACTTTAAATCTTAACTCACTCACTCACTTTCTGTATTTCGAGTTTCGATGTTACGTTATTTAAATTATGTGCATGTGATGGAAATATGAAGGTATTCGTAGTTAATTTGAATTGTTAAAATTGCAGAAAAGAATTAACCTTTACATGATATACCTATAGTCCAAGTCTGCGTGAATGATATGTCATCGTTTGAATGTTCGATCAATGCCACACAAACACATCCTGTTTCATTTTCTTCTGTATTCAGGTTAAAATGATTCAGACTCTTTGTAATTGTTTACCAGCAGATTACCTGGTATGTTATGAAAGGTACATCTTCTGTCATCTCAATGCTGAACATAGCCGTCTGGCCCGCCTTAAACAAATCCAAGACATTTTGCAACATTGCATATTTTAATAAATTACAAGAAACTGAGAAAAACGTCGACAATTAATCAAGCCCTTGTTAAATTATATTAACCCCAGTTAAGTTCGTATTTCACATTAAAAGTTCATGCATACTTATAGTGTAATGTTGCCTACCCTGAGTCCCTTGCTGGTGAGTGTGAGCTGCATGAAGTTGCCACTGAAGGACATTTTCTGCTGGACAGATAAAGTGTCGGATGCCTCATTGTAGTGAACCTGAAATGAACATTGTTGTGAGCATTTATGACAGAAAACATCAAGTACATCACATTTCAATTCTGGTTGCGATCATGCAATTGTCAACAATCAAATGCAACATATGGCAAGTAACTGGGGGTGGATAATTATATTTATGGGCATTGTAATTATAACCAAAAGATATTTAGTTATGTTTTCATATCCAACCTTGACGCTAATTCTAGTGGTGTTCTCAGGGATGCGCAAATCCACGGGGATGATGCCGGAGGCAGGGATGGTGTAGTTTTTGGATGGGAGGCCGTAGTTGCCGGTGAAGGATGAGCAGGAGAACTCGGACTGGTCATCTCGGACAATACGGTATGTGACACAGGTGTACACTCCCACAGGACTGCTGAGGTCGGTCACAGGGCGGCCATCTTGTTGGGACACCTTGATCTGTTGTGTAATGTGGACATTGAAAATAGAGCTAAATATAATATATTGTATAACTTACATCTAAAAGTGAAGTATTTAAAGGTTTCGAGGACTTTCAATCGTCACTTTGTAGGTATGCTATCATATTTCAACTCACATATGCTGTATATGGAAGTTTGGGTGAGAATGTTTTCGGACTTGAATTGAGGACTTCAATCTTGTAGGGGTATTGGTGGTATTTCACTGAGCTGGACCCGTTCAGCCTCACGCCCGTCAACTCCTCCTTCACGATGGCGACAACAACGACGGTTTGTTCATTTAGATTGCTCTGGAGACGCTTGATGTCGGCAACAGGAATGTCAAATTTGGCTTCCCCATCAATCTGTTGATTTTGAACAAATACAATATATGATTAATGATTCTGTCTTGTCGATAAAACTTTTGAGA
The DNA here is from genome assembly GCF_003918875.1 of Haliotis rubra. Classification (NCBI taxonomy): domain Eukaryota; kingdom Metazoa; phylum Mollusca; class Gastropoda; order Lepetellida; family Haliotidae; genus Haliotis; species Haliotis rubra. The sequence continues at coordinate 1,291,635 of NW_025766237.1, forward strand.
TTGATATTGTCCTTTTCGCAGGGAAGATGTATGCAACGTTTTAGATGCGTGGCGTTTTTAAAGATCACATATACTCTAGGGGGGTACAAATATATAAATCACTAATTAAAATTAACTTAAATTGACCTTTTGACAACAGTGCACAATTCTCACCGAAATTTCAACCAATCAGAGCGGTGCGTCTCTGTGACGTCATGTGAGGAATAGATATGAGGGCCGATGCAGAATTCATGTACATTTCAGGGGGTAAATTATCTTGTTTACAGGTTTGTATAAACCTGAAATCGTGACAACTGTTGTGAAAAATGAAGGCTATACGTTCTCACAATCTACTGTCATTAATTTTGTCTCCTGCTTTGCCTAGTTTCCGAGTTACAACTTATTTTCATAGACGATTCTGTCAAAATTGCTTGTTGTCGCTAGGCCTTATTTGTTCGCGCCAGACGCCAGTGATAGTGAAAACGATGATCAGCCTCGCTCATCACAGTTACGGTTAATTTCTTCAACCTTTTCAGTGCGACATTAAGAAGGGTGATATGCCCATGAGATGCAGTTATTTGAAAATATCCCCGGTAGTTCTTGTCTGATTGTAATAAAGTAATTAAACTGTGTGAGCTTTTTCAGTTTTCTAATGCCTGGATGGTATAATGACTGATCCAAATTGATCCCATTTCTGTGTTTTTTAAACCTCGATATTTAATCATGTCATGTAAAACTATGACGTCTATTACGTATGATATTAAAATTTACATCTGATGTATTTGAATCCGTAAACTAAACAACCCTTCTTTGCCTTTGCTAGAAGAATCTGAAAATTTACTTAGGTAAATAGGTACATACAGTTTTAGCACGCAGCAAATGCTTATATGTATTTCTTATGCAACAATGAAGTTCTATTCGTATTCTCAAACAGTGTCGGCCCATAAGTTTTCACATGCAATTAAAATTGCATGCAATGCAGCAATTAATACTCCCTTGTTGTAACCCGTGTTAGGTGGTATAAACCTACACATGTTATTTGTCATCATTCACTTGATGGTCAGTTAATGAATTTATAACAGGTATAATTAGTGGTAACACCACTTAGATTACCCGACAAAGGTTCCCATGTGGACTTCTTTGTGTCTGGAGTATATACTCAACATTATAAACAAGGATCAAAGGATTAACCGATAACACGCTGATTGACTAATTACTTTTATCTTGCACAGCGGCTTTGTCAAAAGGTAGTGTTTATTTATGTAGATTTACTAATCAATACTGAGTACACTCAACTACGTCATGGAGCTAGTGGATTAAGTTACGATCGGGATCTGTACAGAGTAGGGCTAATCACTGATCCATCCTGCGCATGTGGAAACCCGTGCGAAAATGGTCATCACTATTTCTTAGAATGTTCTTTATACAGTCAACATAGAAAGATCATGCTTAAAGCTATTCAAGATGTATGTGGTAGTAATTCTGTGATTACATTATCTATTATTTTAAACGGCATTGCAGATCTGACAAATCATAAAAATGAAATTATATTAAAAAATGCACATCAGTATATATGCAAATCTAAAACGATTCCAGTAGACTTCTCTCTATACACCTTTTGTATTATAACATTTCCCCCTGTTATCTTTCAATCTTTCTCTGTTTCTAATAATTGCTTGTGATGTAATTGGTTATTGTAAATATCTGTGGAGAGCGGTTTAATAAGTTAATAGAACTTGTCCCCGATCCTTTTCACATTGTGAATAAAATATCGTTAAACTAAAATACACTCTGTCCTGTCTGTGTCTGTGTAAAAACAACGCCCTTCTTTCAAAGGATTAACCGCCAATACATTGAATGATTGCTCATTATTGGCTAATTTTGTTTTTAAAGAATGGCGGACATTTTGCAATGAATTGCCAGGTGTACTATCTTGGGTGACCAATGAGACTATACACCAATGTGAAATACCTGAAACGATATATCACTTGTTCGTATATTAGACTGTTCAAAGACACATCACTTGGAACAGCTGCAGATGAATGGCATATCACTCGTTTTTGTGGATATTGATGGATACATTCCTCGAACAAGGTAATAGCATGACATTGTTCCTATAACTTTAATCTGTTTTAATTTTGATATTTGCATTTTGTTTTTATTCATTTGTTGTAGCATTCAACAGAATCAATGTTTTTTCTCCGTGAAGTGTAATGAGACAGACAACATACACTAGGGCGTGTGTGCGAATTATGATTCACATTGGCAAACTATAAAATGTCTAGCTATTACAGTCCTGTTATAAATTCACTATAAGTATCACCAGATCGCCTGCTTTTTATTCAGTTTCAAAATGCATACAAGTATGATCATAAACTATTGAGGATTATAAGACCAAATATAAAGACGTACATTGACTGGTATCTACCTACTAGTCAGTGGATGTTTTCACCACGTGAATGTAGCAAGAAATGTATCGCGCAGTATTGTTACTTCGACCCTCACCTCTCTTCCGTGGAAGAAATCGTTATGTTACAAGTTGTGTCATGCAAAATCCTTTTGGTCGTGATTCAAATACATATTTAACTACGAGTAGAAAGTAGTTTTGATTTTCTAACTTGATGAAAAGAAACCATAATCTCATTAATTCTAGCAGATTTTAGCCCGTGACTTCACGATTTTCAAAAAATGGCGGCTCTCTGTCGCGAACATCCGACAGTCTGAGGATAAATGCTATTTAGGTTTGTTTTCACCGAGTTACAAAATCAAAACTACTTTCTACTGGTAGTAAAATATGTATTTGATTGATGGCCAATAGGATTTTGCATGACATAGCTTATAACATAACAATTTCTCTCGTGGAAGCGAGGTTGGTGTCAATATAATACTACTTACAATATTATTGTCACTTCGACCACAACCTCGCTTCCGAGGAAGAAATAGTTATGTTAGAAGTTGTGTCATGGAAAATCTTTTTGGTCATCAATCATGTACATATTTTACTACAACTAGTAGGTAGTTTTGATTCTTTAACTTCCGTGAAGCGATCTGAACACAAGTAAGATATCGTTCCAGGCTTCCGCAACGCTCGCTTCGCACTCCCTAACATAACCCATTCAGCACGAACTGCGGGGTCCTGTGGAAATCTGTGCATGGTGACACCATCGCCCGACCCATAGGAGCAATTGACAACGCAACGATTCGGCATGTCTTCGTTGATGTCGAGAAATCATCAAAATGACGAGCTTGCTACACACTTTATATACAACTAACTGAAAATCCTTCCTCACATGACGTCACTGCAGTGCTCTGGCGATACGTAACAGGAGTTACGTAACCTGTCTGCGGTTTCGTTTGCGGGCGAGAGTGAAGCAGGCGACTTTTGGGCAACTTTTAATCGCTCGGTATTAATTAACCACAATAATTTGGTGTTCCGCATAAGACTAACCACAAATCTTTCATATTTAATGGTTACAAGAGTACAAAAAAACCCAAAGTTTATTTGTTCTTTAAAAAAAAAATTAGTTGTGCAGGTATTTTGACAATTTCATCAGGATATAACTAGACTGTTTCTCCCATCGATATTTACTTATTTATTATCTTTGGCTCCAAATATATTTTCAACTTATGCAATACGTACTCTGTAACACAAGCAAAGAGCAAAATGGATCATTCACTTGAACAGAGGGTTTATCTAAAATGTTACCAATTTCGTTTGTTATTATAATTGGGATATGGGTAATCTCATAGTTTGTCAACCTACGGGGAAATGCCACTTCAACATATTTTGGCGGTCTTCCACAGTAGTCGTTAGCGACGGTCATGTGTGTATGTAACTCCACCATACCCTTCACCGGCTTTCCGAAGGTGTACCTATAAAAGGAATGCATATATAACAGTGTTTCAGCCTGGTATGCAAGATTAAGCGCCTCAATAACCAAGGTTGTATGGAGCAATACGCAACCATAATATGCTGTACTGTGAGAGATGGGAAATTCAAATACTGATTTGATAAAATGTCTCACTTTGCTTTCACTGTTCCAGACAGCTTTGTATCGGAGGTCAGGGAGAATGAAGGCAGATCAACTTTGACTTCAAAGCGGGGCAGTTCTGAAACAAGAAATGGTCTTATGATAACAAGCATCACTTTGGATGTCAATGTTATTCTCTTACTTAAAACAACATGCTTAAATATATGAAAAGTTTCGTTTTCCAAGCAGTTCCATCCCCTGTCTTATTCTGATAGGCGCATATGTATTACTACTCTGTCCACCGGAGAGAGGGGCGATGGGGTAGCCTAGTGGTTTAAGCGTTGGCTCGTCACGCCGAAGACCCGGGTTCGAATCCCCACATGGGTACAATGTGTGAAGCCCATTTCTGGTGTCCCCCGCCGTGATGTTGCTGGAATATTGCTAAAAGCGGCGTAAAACTAAACTCAGTCAGTCAGTCAGTCCACCGGAGAGGGTATGTCCCATTTCATTCAAATTATTTTTCATTGTCCGTGATTTTTAATCGTAGTATATGTTCTTTTAAAGTATGGCTAAATTGTGCAAAAATCACCAACGTCTGAAGGAATGATGTAAATCCAGCTAGGGCCCATGCAGTAAGCAAAAGTACTGTAAGTCTCTATTGTCCCTAGTATGTTGATCTACCTTCAGTTGTTGGTGACCTATAGCCCGATTTTTATATTGTATTGTCCTCTATTGTAATAAATGTTTTAATGCTTTCATGCTAGTTTTAAAGTTCTATCTGTGATAACCCAGTTGTTTTACTGTCCTTTGTTGACAGATTTTACGAAATACCTTTATTTATCATTAAAGTATATATTGTTATAGTCACGATATGGCTGCAATATTGCCGATGTGACTCTAAATCTTAACTCACTCACGCACTGAACTGTGCCTCAGTTAATCATTAGCTGGAAATGTTAACAGAAAAAAACAATACAGTCATACTTACTGTATTCCGCAACTGTAAACGTTTTAGAGGTTACGCTTACTTGGTCCTGCATTAAAGAAACAAATATAAATATGAATGTGATTTCCGTGGCTTGTACATATATGTTTAACGCCGCATTCAACAATATCCGTGCAGTATAAAGTCATTCTGTAAATAATGTTGTCAGGACCAGACAATGACATCGGGAGCATCGATCTTCGCAAATGTGATATATAACATGAGTAAACCAAGTCAGCGAGCCTGATCACCTCGTCCTCCTACTCACCTCTTACAACAAGCATGGGTTACTGAAGATCAATTCTAACACGAATCTTCGCGGATATGTAATATAATGCCATGAAAATTAATAAAACATTCTTGAATGTCATTTTCAAAATTCTGATGCATTGTTGACACTGAATAAGTCATGTATGGTCATCTGAAGAAACTTTTCATCTTCAAAGTTCTGTGGACCAACGCATTTCTATGTCAGCCACTGGACCTGGGATCTACACAACCAAGGATGACTTCAGAATTAAATAGCTGACCACTCGAGGCTCGTTCAAAAGACCTTTAAATATATTTTACTAATCCTCACACAAACAGTCATGAAAATGTTGCTCTCACACTACTTCCCCTTCTTAGCCATGTTCGCAGCATAGCAACATCTCTTTGAAATTCTACAAATGACAATTAAAGGTATGTTTGTTTATTCTGGAGGACAATTCATAGACATTAAGAAAGAATTGAGATGTATCATTGATATTGTTCCCGTGACGCTATTAGTGTTTGAGCATGTATGTTCAAAATTTAGATACGGCAAATGAACCAGTGTGTAGAGAAGAACAATTTCTGGGATGTTGTAGGCAAAATTAATGTTTCGATGTTTGGGGGATTGCATAATCTACGGTTACAGGGGTGAACTTTCCAAGATTTGAACTAAGAAGGTTTCAAATTCGAAATGACCAATCACTACAAAAGTAACCAGTCACAGAATCCTACATATATCTAGGGTAGGAACATAAGGTCTGTCTAAAATTGATGAATATAACCAACTGCAGGTGATACTCGTAGAGCCCAGTCTCCGAAAACAGTCTTATCTGCCAGCTGGAACTCCCCAGCCACAACTCCAGAAGATTCATGGAGAGCCGCCCACTCCTTCAGGATGTTGTTGTTTGGATCCTGTACAATAGAATAGTAGTTCTTTATCTTTGTCATGTGCACTTACAATTCACTGACAAAATGATATATTTCGGAAAAAAATGATCCAGAATATTAAACCGCAACAACCATTGTAAGGTGTATGCAGTTTTCCCGTTTTATTGCATGATTACACTGTATGTGCAAGTTATGACATTGTATTGCAAACTTACAACAAGGGATATGTCGAAACTCCCCGTGTACACTTGCAAACTTGGGTACACACCAAACGCTCGGAAATGAACTGCAGCAGAGAAAGTATAATCACTTGTTCAGGTTTTTATTAATATTAAGGAAATATAGATTGTTGACAACATGCCTGCCTAGTTCCAACAACTGAAATAGTGTATATCCAACACTATCCAACATATATCCAACACTGAAGCCAAGGCAAAACAAATGATTCGCCAGTTACACAACTTTATTGAAGCAAAATGTCTTCTTTAGAGTAAAATAGCTTAAAGGTCACATGCAACGTAAAACACAACTTTGCAGATTCTGATACCTTTCGGTATGGACATAGCGAAACAAATCGTCAAAAATGCAAGTTGAAAAATAACGCGATGAAAAAAACCGCGCGAAATCGGAGTTCAAACGTTTCACTAATTTTCCCCAGACTTTTCTGGGGAATACGGGTTTCAACAGCTGGGCTGCGCTCATAGCACGTGCGCAAGTAAATAGGTTCGCGCAGCTTGGAAGCGGGTTGTCGGGTGAATACTCGGTGAAGGCTTTGGTGTGAGCTATTTTTCTAATGTTTTGTTGATATCTCACAGGCGCGAGCTTTTTATATGTTATGACAGTAAATTAACAGTTTATATAATTTCATTTGTCTATTTCACCACACGTTCTTCTTACCGAGTCACTTTCTCAGTTCGATACTTAAAAGCAATGTCATTATTTAGCGTTCACACAATTTCTAACTGTGATATAGATATATCGTTGTCACAGACAAAACTCAATGTCTTGTTTTATTGACACCTGTGTGTCTGCCTGCCTGTCTGCTAATGACAATATTCAATACACAACTGCGATCACTGACCACATGCAATTTAAACTTAACACCAATCAGGCTATACACCATAAACAAAACGCATTGAATTATGGCCCGAGTTCGGTCTCTGTCACATTATGTTATTACACAGACAGGCAGGTGTGATACTTGAACACGTGACATGTTATGATGTCTGTTTATTGCAAAATGTTATACACAAAAATGAGCATGTATTTACAAAACTCAACATCTCTTTATATACACACACAATGAGCCGTGCATGAGAGCGGCATCTGCAAATGAACCTGCCGTTACACTTGAGTGCACACCCACCCGCTCTGATTGGGTTCGGTATCCCGGCTGCTTCGTTTCGAGGGAGGTAAACCTAAGTACAAAATATTGCACTTTTGATTTGCGATTATACGCTTATAATTTTGTTTATTTGTCTTTTCATAATTAGCAATGCATATTATATGTCATGAAGAAGTGATAATTGTGTTTTAATTATGTTTGATTTTTTGGTTGCATGTGACCTTTAATATAGTAAAAAGGCAAAGAAACTGATGACTTTATCACAGCATATCACATCCATTTTCAGCTCACCCATCTGTCCTGGCTTGTATATGGCCTTGTCAGTCTGTACCATGACAGAAATATATTTGGAACGGGGTGTGAGATACGTGTATCGTTCAAACTGCAGAGCCCTGCTACCTCGGACATGGAGACCGTACTGTCCATCAGTGATGTCACGTGGCACCTGAAGACAGAATATACTGATTGATATGTACGTGAAGATGAAGACTAAGACATTTATTTGGTTTCGCTCATGTTGGCAGTGGTATTCATGGTAATAAAATGTTGCTAGTGTATTACATATTACATTATATAAGTAAGGGGCACACACTCACATGTGTCATCTGTCATCTGACATTAAATCAAGATCAGCAGTTGTCTAGAGATTACTTTTCACTTAGGATTTATTATCACTTTATTGCTATAATCACTCCTTTATATCATAGTGTCATTACATTTGTATTGTCATTGTAATTCTTTTACAGTAAATTATACTAAGTTGTGCAGTTAGTTCATTTTAGAATACAGTAGTTAATTGTCCAACAGTTCTTTGTTGTTGGAAGGTTTCATTGATCTAGAACACTGACTGGTTATATATACTTACATTCAGTGATAACGTCCCAGTCGTTCCTGAAATACAAGTTGGTAGAAGTGATGATACATCACTGATGTGTCAGTCAGTTAGTTTCAAAGGAACATATACAGTCGACAGTATTTACTAGCACGGTCAAAGTACAAATTTGAACGGTGTAACACGTTATACATGTTCAGTCCTACAAGTAACACCATGAACCAAGGAGCAAACCAATCTGTACCTCTCGTCTGATATTTGAAAATAGTTTAAGTTAGCGATGTTATCTGTAAAATGTTAACAGAAATTAATTTATAATCGTTAAAACGTGTTATATTTTTGGTTTGATTCTAAACCTATTAAAAGGTCAATAGATTTAGGTTTGTGGATCCCAGTACTGTGGATCCCACGAGTAAACAATTCCCGTGCATCATCTTCTAACAAGTTTTTGATCTGAATCCAGAGGGAGCTTACATCATTACAATACCAGAATGTCCAACAGTTTTGGTTTGATCGTTAGAGTAGCTACATAACTTTTTACGTACGAATTCCATCCTATCTGGTTAAAACAGAAAAATTGGTACACGTTTCACTGCAAAGCCTTTCTTCACTATAAACACCAAAACATTTTTCCATTTTTTCCTGTTTGTAATATTAATAACAATATAAATATGTCACTAAGAATTCTCAAAGAGTGAGTGAGTGAATTTGGTTTTACGCCGCTTTTATTCCGGCAATATCACGAAGGGGACAACACAAATGGGCGTTCCACATTGTACTTATATTCTCAAAGACATACAAGGCCTCAATGCAGTCTCATTAACCGTATGATGGCACTTACTTACTTGTGAAGATAAAAACTCGGAGAATGCCTTTCCACATTCCTCGGAAGAGCACCTAACGAATATTCAGTTTTGGGTTTACTGAATTCTGTAAAACCTTTATGAGGGATTAGGAATTGGATAAAAAAACACGAAACCCACTATAGACATGTTTTCAATATGGCGGCCATGGCGGCCATCTTGAAAATCGGTTAGAACCACTGAATTATCAAAAACCTGTATGGATGACTCCATAGGAATTTGAATAAACATGACACTAACTACAAAAATGTTTTCAAATCCGTTAGAAAGTCTTGGTAAATTGGAGTTTCATGAATGGTTGGAATGTTCCAGAGTGTGAAGGGCAGTGGCCTCTGATGAGAGATGTGTACAACAGACAAAACACTACTGATAACTGACTAAACTGCGAACGATCTTCAGCCAGTTTTGCTTCAAAGGATAGCTTGCATTGCCACACTAGAATCAACCACAGTTACCTCTGTATGATGTCTCACCTTTAGTAAAGTTACCTTTGGCCCAAGTTATGTTGTTTTTCCCTATAAGTTGCAGTTCCACCTGTACATGGACGATGTTGGTAGTATTGAGGATGTCGATACTGACGTTGAATGGCATTCCACGTTGCAGATACTTGGAGAACGTTATGAGATACGACCCTCGCGAACTAGAACAGCAGTAAAAGTGAACCATTATGTTAACAGAAACTGAATAGGCGCTACTCCTGATGTTAGTCATTGATTGTCTGGTCCCGAGTGTATTATACACAGACCATCCTCGTAGAGCTGGTACATTGGTGTGTACGGTATTAGACAACAAACAAACGAACAAACCTGTCGGCCGTGGTGAATCCTATTCCGACTACAAACAGAAGCCACAGCATGATGATGCTGAAAATTGAAAACAGATAAATATCCATTAATTCTGAACATTATAAGATAGGTCGGTATTACAGCATCAATGTCTCAATAGTACCCGCACAGACAGAGGATAAGGTAGTACACGATAAGACAGCCGACCCAGCCAAAGCGGCAGTATTCTTCGGGCATGAAGGTCAGGGTCGATGTGCATTGATAAAATAACAACTGCACAAAACCTGAAAATAAATCTCTCCAGTTGGTAGCCTCTTGACCGATTACTATCTCTGACCTAAGTTGTCATGTTAAAATTGACCGAAAGTGCATCTTAAAAAAGGGTAAATTATGTCATTGACTGGTTTAGGTGAATGTGAAGATCCAGATAAGAACATTTGTTTGGCAATCCACGGTGTCGTAAGCGCCTAACGTGATCATGGCATTGTATCCCACTTCAAAGGCGGATCCAGAGAGGGTGGCGGTGCAGGGGATCGCGGATAAATCAGAGGTCTATCAGGCCGTTTTGGTGTATACGAGATAGAGCTAAGAAGGCCGTAAAATAATATTCCCTGCAGTTTGCTCACGAAGGGCGACAGGGAGATGACGTTGTTTTAAAATATTTAAGTGGCGTTACGATTACTTTGGAGGAAAGCGTATTTGTCGGTTTGCAGGTGAATACCTTGTCTTGACCATCCTCAGATATTATGTTTGGTGCCGAAGATAGTTTTATTATGTGGGTAAAAAAGCTTCTTAAAAAGCTGTATCCGCCCCTGCACTTGCCCTCGTCGATGCTCATGATATTGAACATTGGCTTTGTTTTGTTCAGACAATATTATTTACATAAAGCCGGCATGTAGCTTCAGTATTACTGAGTGCGGCGTTAACTAAAAATATACAAACACATTATGCAGTCATTAGAACCGATGTAATTTTGAAACATTGGACATTGTGGCGATCATTTGATATTCCTGCAAAACAAATTCTGACAGGATACGCTATGACACATTGTATAATAGAATTAAAGGTTTTTACCTGTATTTCCTGGAACAATATATATTTTAAAATATCTAAAAACACAAGAACAGTTGAGTGGAAATCCATTTTTCTCTGTAATCGGAAGAACAGATTGCACCATGCACAAGTCCTTATCAGCACTGGGATCATGGCTCTTTGTTCTGCCTTTGCAGTGTACATTACGTAACATACCATATCGTTACTATTACTTGCTGAACAAGTTACAGTTTTGATGCTTTAAACAAAACTACAGAAATGAAGATGAATACTGGTTTTAACGTTAAAACCGGAAAATGGATGTGTTTTTATTTCGTGTTCTTAAATTCCTTTACTTAGATGCGATGATTTAGCGGTTGCCATTCACTGGCAGAAGTACTGCTGTGCAGCATAGTACGATCATAAACATATACTTACTTTAATATGAACATTTCGCGGTTGCCACAGCAGTGCAGGGCATGGTTTTCCTTTGTTCGGACAATTGTCATCGCTGAGTTCAATTATCCTTTCAGATAATGTTTCACACATTTGGAAGTGTCAGGAAATAGTCTGCTTTAAATGACGAATTTGATGAATTAATCACATTAATTGAAATATGCCCATACCAAGGGTTATAGTCACAGAAAAATAGAGGACACAAAGTAGGGTGCTTGAATGTGGTCAACAACGAAGAGTAAGAACGTACCTAATGTACATCGAGACCTTTTTTGCCACCATTTTGCGTTAGGTTTGGAAATACTAAACCTCGGCAACATGCTCGGAATCAAATTTAGAACCCATACGTAGCTTCACTGTATGTTTGCTGATATACATTTACTCAGCCAGCTGAGATAAACAATGATGGTGTTTCGCCAACTTACCGGACCGCGTTTAGCGTACTGCTGAGGAGACCCTGTGTCTGTCAGGCGATTATCTCTTCCCACTACATATACCTGGGAATTATCTCTCTTATCTGTTCAAGTAGGCGTATTTGCTAAATATGGGTTCACAAACAATCACCAAAGCTTAATTAGACTTAACATCTGGCAGTTACACAGTTACTTTAGTGAATATATTAAAAATGCATCAGAGTGATTCTGGAAGGTATTTTATTGTCAGTAGTTTACATGAGTATATTTAACATGCTGAGACGATGCAATGTATCCAAAATCAGCAAACATTCGTACAATCACAATCATCGTACGTACAAATGATCATGCGTTGGTACCCTGTATCGCTCAAACTACGGATGCAATGAGTGATTTTGCAGTGTGAAATGGGTGTGTACATTGACGCATGTCTACCCTTAACGATTTGAAAGCTTCACTAAAACCTATTACGACTATGCACGATGAAAATAAACATTCGTCATATTCTTTTGACCGGTCACCATGATGGGTGCAGATCTAAATATTGGAATATCTGTGTTTTTACTCTTTCTTTTGTCATACTGTCCAATTGATAGAGTGACAATTACATGATGACAATTCATACTGTCGTCTTCCTGGTACACTCAGCTTGAAGTACTGGTGTCCCACCGTCTGAGGAGCCGAAGTTAACAGTGTGAAGATTAATCTGTTTGACACGTTCGCACCGATCTACTATCTGTATCACTTCGTGCTTTTGTAACACACTCATTCATTTACTCGCATATCAAACTTCGAGATGGTTCGCAAAGATCTTCAGGTGTAAAAGCTGGTAAAAAAGTTAAATAATCTGTCCGTTTGTGTCAAAAGGTCAGAGAAGATATTTCTGTTTGGTGTGTATTAATCAGAGTGGCGAGAATAACAAATATATGATGCAATTGTTACAATAGCTATTTATGTAGTCATGGTTGTGTTCGTTTAAATAGCTTTGATTTTCTTACACACATATATCTAACATACTAACTACAACTGTGCCAGGTTTAAAAAAACGTCCCAGAAAGACAAATATATTTTCAACAAGAAAAAGGCCATACTTAATATTAAATATTAGATCACGATAAAGTCTTGTAGACAAACATCGTATGTCTGTAAAGCTTAATACTAATAATAAAGTTTGCCACACGCAGAAGCTCCATTCACATGAGTACGGAAACCATTCCTGATTTCGACATTTTGATAAACCGCTCATGATCATCTCCATATTCGAATGGCCCGCCCCGTTCAAATCGCCAGTTTGCCAACAGACATCAAGTGTGTTTAAAAAATCATAGAAACTCGGATAACCATCCCTGGTCCTGCTTTACTTTGCACATCCTTCATAGGCATGGCCGTATCTTGCGAGGTCAAAATGAACGTTAAACCAATGTCTTTTGAGACCTTATAACAGCGTTGGTGGCGGCTGGATCATGGTGTGTGTGGTATAAGTTTGACTGTGCGAATCCAGCTCCACATTGTGTAAAGAAGGGTCTTTGTTGTACCGATTGTGAGGTGTGTGGGTAGACGTTTTCTCTTTCAGGAGACAATAATATAATAATAATAATAATAATAATAATAATAATAATAAGGTTGATTAAAGGACAAGACGGATGGCTTCAAATTTCCATCAGTTCTCTTTTTCTTTAATCTTTGTACTATTTATTCTAACAAAAACACACTCTCATAACATAAGTAAGTAATTACTTATGTTATGAGAGTGTGTTTTTGTTAATTACGAATTCACATTGATTAACTTCATTATTATGGAGTTTATAGCGCAGAGTATGCTTTTGGGAGCTACCTCCTCTTAGTTATGCTTCCGGTTTGCTGCTTCGGCGTAAGACTGTGGCATTCATTCGAGTGAGTTCTACATGATAGTGTGATCTAAATGGCCGCAGTGAGGCATAGCTGCTGCTAGGATTCTCGAGAACAAGAATCAAGACTGTGGTAGACATTTAGTTATTATTCTATATCTGTGACCCAATATGTTAGATTTGTGATCCAATAATATTACATTAGAAATCTGTATTGTCAAATCTCTAAATGTCTTCAATATTTCTACCATATTGCTTTGCTGAAAGAGCATGCTCAGTTTTACTTCAGTATGTATGACAGGCAGACACTAAAGGCTGGAACTTTGGAATATTGCTCATCGTAAAGGGAAAGTTGATCAAGGAAACGTTCACATCACCCCTATTGTCATTGACACAGTAATGTACATAGTTCCTTGTCACTCTGAATCTTCAAACATCCACTCCAAATACAACTTGAGGAATCTTGAACCGTATTCCACCTTTTATTCTTTATCATTAAAAAAAATCTAAAACACCCAAGCGTTGATGGAATTATTTATTCACATTTTGCATAAGAATTTTAATGTTTCTCTTTTCCTCTTCACAGTTGTCTTCAAATCTGAAAAGATAATTCAAATGATACAAAAGAGATCCTAATAACATTCGTGTTCAACAATCAAAAGAAGGAAAGGTGTAAAATATTGACTGACATGTATGCAATTGATATCTGTAAACGGCAGTTTGATAAGTCACTTAGGACATATGCATGAACGTAATAGAATATACATTTACGGAAATGGTAACTCATTCACCGACCTGGTTGCAACACTTGTCACACACATCACAAATCGTAGCTTCCTTGAGACTGCGGGTTTCGTAGAAAGTGGCACCTTGGTTACCTACAAAGAAGGATAACGTCAAATATCTGCAACAAACTCTTGATAAGTAAAAATATAACTATAAGATATATTGTTATAGATACATGCCCGTATAACCGACAAGCAATTTTGATCCGTTTACAACTGCTAGGCCATTTCTGTGTTATTGCTCCTGCGTAATTCACATACAGCAACACGGGTCAAAGTTACAGACGTTATCAACCCTTCACGTATGAATTTCATACTCACTGGGCTGGTAGTAATCGTAGACTGTGACGTAGCTGGGCTGGTTGTTCGTCACCATGCCGGTTCTGGTGGACAGGATGTCAAAGCAGATGGACGTTGTGCCAATCTTTGGAAAAATGAATGTACATTGTGTATGTACTATTAGATTTCATTTTCCATACAAAATGATTTAAAAGTCAATACAAAAGATACCCGATATTCGCTATACTCAGAAATATATTCTATATGGTGTAAAGCAGAAAATAGTTGTGACTGTAGTGTTGAATATTTTATACTTACATTTTAGAGTTCGAAACAATGAACACTAGCTATTAAACATGAAGCGATGTCCAGATTTGGTACTGTTTTTGGTACAATGGAAAAGTTCAAATGCCAAAGGGAAAGGATTAGACTAAGTGAAGTAACCAGCGAGCTATTTGACAGACATGGATTAAGCTTTTTGACGGGAGTTATTTAAAACAGACGATATCACTTTTTATGTAATGATAAGCCCTGATGTCATTATACGACAATACAAAAGAATACCCGATATTGGCTATTGTCAGAACAAATTCCGTATGGTTTAAATGGGAAAATAGCTGTGACTGTTGTGTTGACTATGCTATATATAGTTTTAGGGTATAAGACACTGAACACTAGCTTTTGACCATGAAGTGATGTTGTATTGCTTTTAGTACAATGGAAATGTTATTGGCCAAAGGAAAAGGATTAGACTAACTGAAGTTATCAGCGAGCTATTTGAATAGAGATGGATTAAGCTTTTTGACTGAAGTAAAATTAAAAACAGACGATATCACTTTTCATGTAAACATAAGCCCCGATGTCATTTTACGACAAGACTGAACGTCTCATATCCCTCAGTCATATCACGAAATTACTCATTTCACAGACTGACCATAACCCATGCTCTATTAGATTCCATTCCGCATGTAAGTAAATTTATGGGTAAAACACTATGGTATAACTTTTAATTTAAGAACCTTGGAACTGAAGTCAAAACGTCACAAACCCACCTCATCAAAGTATACAACTACGTTTCTACCACGTCTTTCAAATCTCTTCAGACCAGCAACGTTGCCCATTGAGGTCATATCTGGATCAAAGCCTGATGGGATAGATATCTCCATCACTGTCATTCCACTGGATCCCTCCTTCAGCCATCTTGAGGGGGAAAAAGAGGAAAAACGCATATTTTTTCAGAGGCAAAAAGACTGGTCAAAAAGACATAGATTTCAAATTCATTTGAAGCCCATCAACGCACTGTTCTACTTTCATAATCCAAATACTGTTACATGTCAAGACAGAAAAAGATATCATTATTAACAGATATCACTTACATGACTGAAATAGTGTTATTAATTGTGTTCTCACTTAGTGCAGGTCATCAGTCTGAAGTTGTTGATGGTGTCATCAAGCAGCACAGTGTTAATGTCAAAGGATGGGTCACCGATTTCAGCATCAACGTTGAAGAACACATCTACCTGGAATGGAAAAGCATACAGTCAGTATTGAAATGCACCATTTATTGTTCAAGGGATTTCCTCACTTATTTGATCTATCTGTTATTCAGCATTCGAGTAAACAGATTCAGGCATTGACTTACTTATAGTCAGAGCACTGTGCTTAATCCATTGCTTCATACTTACATCGGCATATGCAACACCATTACCAGTAGCCGTAATAGACACCTCATTTGGAAATTTCGTCAGCTGGAAACAAACCATAAGCAAACATTTTAAAGAACGAGCTTCAGAGTAGAAATACGCAGCATAAATGCTAAGTTAAGTCTCTTTCACAATTTAGTACAAATCCATTACAATTTGGATTAGAACAATACCTTTACATGTCACCTCTTTAACATTATAGATATATTCCGGTTTTGAATCTACCTCTCTTGATTGCAAAACGAGTGCGTTGCTGTCAGTCACAGATATGTGCTGGTTGTCACTTCCGCTCTTGATGTCAACCTCAACTTGGAAACCGGAAGCATGTGTACGTCGGGCATAGTCAGTTAGGGCGTGCAGTGCGACCATTGTGTCCTGTGATACATGAGGATCAGTAGAGTAAAAATTGAATTCCTTGATATAACCATACAATATGAACTGATTACAGTTTATATCAAATTAGGGCATCGTGTTCGACAAACCGAGGATATCTTAATAAAAATTGTATTATGAATTGACTTTGGTTAGTCCTGCTAAAGGCTACAAATCCTTTAACCGATTCAACACTGACCTGCGTTGAAGAAAAGCCGCCATATGGGTTCCTCTGTGAGGTCAGCCAGTTGGTTATTGGAAGACCTCCTCTGAGATCACCGCGTGCCGAGGATGCCAGAAGACCATACGCTGTTGTCTGAATGTCAATAGGCTGGGCGCGTGTGTGTGGAGGTGTCCAGTTTGTATAGTAAGTTGAGGAGGCGGTTGTTGGTTCCGTCCAGTGTTTCAGAGTACCTGGTAATTAAGTGCCAGTGTAAGAGAATGGAAAAATAGATTTACCACTATACATGTGCTCAGCAGTCGTGTTTTCTAAGAAGCATATTGGGTTCTTTTGGTTTGAGTTTTTGGTTTAGCAAAAAACAGTGGGTACATTATGGTGTCACTGGATCTCACTTTGCAGATTGTGTGGTGGGTACGTATATTTAATCAGTTCCGGTGGATGATCATGACTGTCTATTCTCTTGCACAAACGGTTGTATTTGAAAACAACCATACGGTATGCAGCCTGGTATAACTACTGTTCAAATTGTTGTGGGTATCAGTGACACAATTCCAGAATTTACCTTTAACCTCAGCTGCGGCGTTGAGTTTGTTGAACGTGACATCCGCTACTGAGCTGCCAGCCTCAGACAAGGCGTAGCTGACAATGGCAAGAGTGAAGGGATCCGTGATAGAGGGAGCCACTGACTCCAGGTAATTCGTGGCATTCACAGTGGCGTTTCCAAGCGTGTACTCATTAATCTGTCATGAAAACATATGTTTTCAAGCTCAATTTCAAGTTTGTTATGCTTCTATTGATGCTAGTGCGATTCAGTGTGTGTACCGTAGAAGCTACATATAGATAAACTCAGAAGGTTTGGATCCTCTGTAGTGTCATTGTTTCAAGCTACAATTATGCAACATCAAACTGATTTTGTTCCATTTAAAACCTTACATGTACATAATTTAATGACGGCCAAATGACCATTTTATAATTACATGTCCGTGATAAAAACGTACATATAGCTCTGAATACTCTCTCTGTCGCATGTCAATGCATTGTTACATTCCGCTTGTGACACACATTAACGAGGTGTATTTGTGAAATATGTCCTTATACAGAATGTCCAATAATATGTCTAAATTTAGAAAAGCTTCTTCACTTACAGAAACCCATTTCTGTCCTTTCCCTCTTTAGGTTTAAATTGGTTCTTTTCCAGAAATGACAAAGACCGAAAAAGCAATTGTTCACTGACACTTTGCCCATGTCAAAGAACATATCAATCTATATGCTGCTAAACCTACACCTACCCCATATCCACCAATGTCTTGATTTTCCAAGAAAGCCAGCAGCACCACGGATGTAAGCGAGGCTTTGGAAGTCTGAGGAAACAGAAGAAATATGATCTTCAGAAACTGGACATGGACCAGCTGAGATGTGTGTTGTCAGAAATATCATTACAGAAATGTTAAACTTGCATTTTCATATAATTTACATAAATATAATTTTACCTAGCTCCAGATAGGTCATGATCCTGACTCTAAGGCGGGTGTCATTTGCTTCGGCTGTGTACAGGTAGTCAGCAATATATACATCCGGGGCAAAGGTCATCATGTTCTGTTCACCACATCCGGTGGAGTAGACAGCTGTCCTCCTTGGTTGTCGAGACTGGCGCTTAATCAGGTCACCTGGAATACAGGCAATGGTTAATGTCCATTTTAAGTAACCTAATCTGTCACGTCTACAAACTTCCATGTAAAATCAAGCAAAAAAGCTTACACTATATACCTTATAAAGCTATCAGTTGCATTCTTTTACAGCTTTTCTGCTGTATAATACCTGTAACTTTGACTCTGACTTTCTCTTCTGATCCGGTTACTGCCTCTTGATGGAAGCGACAGTGCCACATGTTGGTTGAAGCCAGCGCCTCCTGGTGTCAGCCTCAATGAAGACAGGTGTTGTATTCTTTGGGGATCCCTTCCGCCTTGGGATAAGAGAAAGTAGATGTGGACTATGAACTTTAAAATGGATTATATCAGTGGTGTAGTGGTAACATCATAACAACTTAAAAAATGTTAATGGCCATTACTGACTGGATGAAATGGGCGACTCAGGAGTGCAATAATCAATGTTGACGTTAAACTAAGTTTCGTTTTAATTTTAACCTCAGATCTGAGTAATAAAATATCACCAGTGCCTCTTCATCTTTATTGTCAGTCAAAATAACCAACAAGAGCGAATCATGAGTTCTCAGTTGTGAGAAATGAGCCCTATTAGGTATGCATCGGTAGTAAAACTAAGCCATTAATACCTGACATTGAGCTGTCTCCTGACAGCATCAGCAGCTGCGTTGTTCGTGCTGACACCTCGATGTCGATAGCTCCTAGAGATGATGCAATGATGGGGAAGTACACAGTCTGAGGCTCCGTTGGATTTAACCTTGAGGACAGAATGATATATTGTGGGAATGTGTGCAGATAAAGGCATTAGCACTGGTATGACAAT
The DNA here is from genome assembly GCF_003918875.1 of Haliotis rubra. Classification (NCBI taxonomy): domain Eukaryota; kingdom Metazoa; phylum Mollusca; class Gastropoda; order Lepetellida; family Haliotidae; genus Haliotis; species Haliotis rubra. The sequence continues at coordinate 1,311,087 of NW_025766237.1, forward strand.
GACTGCTGAATCTGTCTAAATCTGACTCCTTGACTAACCTGGATCACTTTCACTACTGCTCAAACAATGTACGGTCCTGGAACTGACACTATGCATATATTACCTTCATTCTAGTCCAGACTTTATTTTCGGGTTCGCGAACTGGATATCTCTGTTGAAGTCAATGTGACAATGATTAGCTATGAAAATGGGTCCGAAATATTATTTGTCCAGTCTTATTCATTGCAACATTGACTTCAATGAATCTCTTCAGGATCAAAATGTAACAATTCGCTCAGTGACTCCTATCGAACACCTTGAATGCTAAAGAGCGAAAGTTATCTCCAAACAATACTTACTTTCGTGACATACTGGAGTCTGGTCCTTTTGATTCCTTTGTTAGTTTTACTCGAACTGTCAACCACCACGCTGACGTAGTCCGAAGACGTAGGCAAAGATTAATTACTAACCTATTGAACATATACCCGATATTAAGCGTTACTGATGTTTTCCAAGTTCCTTTTTAGGGAACATACGAGCTATGAGGCGTTACAGATTATCTCAGCGAAGCAAATCACTTTAATACTTTGATGATGAACTTTTAAAACTATTAGAACTAACTGCAGTTCTCCGATGCAACTGATTCAAGTGATGACGTCGACTCTGTCAAACTGTTTTCAGTAAAAACCGTTCAGAACCGGGATAACTAAGATGGAAGATGTCGTATTCTTGGCGCATTCTGAAAGTGCTCCTTCTGAGACGTGTCCTGCTGTGGACAATGGGAACCATAAACAGCCGTCAAGTGATTCAGTCAACTTAACAGGATACCATAACGCCTGCTAAGGTGCAGTGGGAAGAAGCTGCACCAATATCCATATTTCATCGGTAATGCAAGACAGCTACAGATTACACTCACGTCCACGTCACTTTGCTAAGCAGGTGGAAGCTGAATAGCTGATACTGGCTCTGAATGACGACCTGTTCTCCACGTAACACCGGGAGGTAGGTACGGAATAAGCCTTTCACGAAGAAGGGACTGAAGACACGCAGCTGAAAAAAATGAATGTCTGGTTGGGCGATGGATATTGTCTACGGCTGTTTTTCTAATACGTTTGGACAATCTGGCACCTTTGAGAGCTGTAAACATTGAATACTTTTAACATAACACCCACCTAAAATGGAATATGACACTCAGAAAAGTTCAACTTCGACATTTGTAATGAACTGAGCATTGGTGTTCAAGAGTTCAGGAAAAAAAAGAACCTACTGTGGATGCTCAATCGTATTAACTTTTAATTACATTTTCTGCACAAACAGCATAACTTTAGAAATATTGTGGTTTTGAGGAGGATAAGTATAAACTTATCAATATTGCACCTTTGTGGTAGACGGGCCACACTCAAGACCAGTGCAAGTGGGAGCTGACAGCAGGCTGCGCTGGCGATCCAGGAGGTGGAGAGTGTCAGGCATGCGCTACTTGGATGGTGGCTTTACCGCCAGCTCTGGACAGACAGACAACAAGCCGATTTTAGATATAAAAGACGGACATGTGGCATCCGTAAAATGTCCATGTGAAAAACAAATTAAGTGTTCATCTGAAACACATATATAAGTGATACAAGTAGAAAGGTACTGCTCTTTGTCCCTGTTGCGGTCATATTTGGAAATGTCCTCCACATGTCCATTACACAGCAGCAGGTTTCCGAAACAACTCTCGATTGGATTGGAGACAGCAAAAAGCTTGTTGTATTAAATATGCCGGTACATATGCATAAATAAATACATAACCTAGTGAACAAAAAAATTGCCGTGTACTGGCTTTAATGATCCGAATGTATAAGATAGTCCTGATAGGGGTGTCAAGACGTTTGACGAGTTTTCATAACAATTCTCTTTACCCGATTTGGTCTTGTTGATCCAGAGCCATGTTTCTGGGAATTCTTGTCTGACCTTTCCACCCTCTCCACCTTCTTGACACTCTGACTTTGTAGAGCTCCCCATCCCGCTGTTTGGTCTCATTGCTTCAATGAAAATACACAGATTCAAATAGTGTATGAGATGCATCAGTTTGAGAAATCATTTAGAAGTTGTGGAGATCTTATGGAGAGAAAGTCCTCCCTTTGTTTTGTGGAGCGCCTTTTGTCATTCTGGATTATTTACGCATAGGTATAACTACTATGAACCAGACTTTGTGGTCTTAGTGGTCTCTTGCTGCATATATACTCTTAAAAAGAAAAAGTAGGGGAACTCTGGAACTTTCATTTTGGTTTAGAAGCATAAGCAAGTTAATAAACTTTTCAAAGACAGATATCTTTATGAACGTACTCTATTGTTTCAATTCATTCCTAAACACACAACGCATGTGGGATGCACGCGCACAACGCAGTAGTAGCCCCATATACGTGCATGGGGTGTCATTCTTGTTTTCAAGAAGGCTCGATTAATCACTGTAGAGCAATAATTTTGACAAGCATTTTGCATCACACAGTTTTTAAAGGCTTGTTTCTTTGTTTGAAAATGAAAATCGTACACATACAAATCACTTACGTCATACACCGATCATCTTCAAGAGTGATTACTGTACAAAACAACTGTGGTCATAAGGAAGCGCAAGTGGTGATGCACTTCTCAGAACATCTGGCCATTATCATGTACCACAATGACCGACCTTGTGATATATGTCTAAATGTTTTCTGTAGTCATAAATAAAAAATGAAGTTCCCTCCTTTTGAAGAGCATATTTAGTATATTTTCAAGCAGGTAATCTGATGCTAGGATTGGATCCCATGAGCTCCCACAGTCATCGGTGTACACTGAATCATCGCTAGATGGAAAACATGAAGCTAAACCCTTTCGGCCAAATCCGACTTCACGTACAAAACAGAGCAAACACTTCTATGCAAGAAGAAAAAGTGGAAGTGGAACGCAGTTGTGCTGATGACAAAGCCTAATTTCTTAGCCCGAACTCTTTAACACTTAAACCTTACAGAGATGGTTTCCACATGAGAAAGTCCAGTTACTTCCAGATGGTTTCTCAATAAATGCCGATGATGCAAGCTTGAGTTTCTCAGGTAGTAGTAGTTGTCCTGAACTAGGTCCTAATAATGATGTATATATTGAAGGAGTTTACATATTTATTTAATAATATCGAAATATATCACACCTCTACAGAATGCAAATTGTGGTGCCATAGCTGTACCCGCCAATATGAATCAGACAATGTAATGTATTGATATACTGAACATCAAATGATTTCTGGTTTGACAAGGTCAGCTTTATTTATCTGCAGGGCGCTGTGGTCGTTTAAAACATTGGTGGACTGCAGCATAAAACAAATAACACAAACAATAAAATATGGAGAAACAACGTCGACTCATGATATGTCATGGCATTACACCCAAAGTCTCAAACTCTTTAATGTGTTAACGTTTCAACTAAATACTAATTCTTTTCTAGATTGCATATTCCGTGAGTCAGTTAAAGTTGTATTTAACTTTTGAGTTTCTCTGTTGTAATTACTGAACAAGCCTGCTTATTCATCTGTGTTTGTCTCTTTCAAAATTGATTATGATTGACTGACTGTGCACACATAAATGATGAAACATACCTCACTAAAACTCATAATACCCAAGGTTGTGGTAGGTACTGAAGTACTTTAGCATCAGTGAGTACATTGAGCCCCGCGTCCTGAGTGGAGAGACAGACATAAATATGGTATCTTTCAATGAATGTTTCTAACAGCTTACAGACACATTTGTAATGAATCTTAATAAATAGAAACTTGCCATATTGTTGATGTTTCTTCTAATGTCGCATAATCAGACTTATCACACTGTAATTGGGTCCTCAAACATTTAAATACATGTATCCAGATTGTTTTGGGTGTGAGTGAACACAGATGAGCTCTATGCAAAAATCTGTCCAATGTACTTTCAAGATGTACAAGGAAATTTTGTAAATCCATCAACGATTTGTAACATAATTGACGAAACTACATACAGGAGAAAATCACGATGATGACAAAATGAAGAGGAAAAATGTAAACAAACATGTCGAGGATGTTTGTAGACAATGTCACCTACCGAGAATACATCAGCTGAGCTGCATAGCACTGGCTGGAAATGGCAAAATACTTCTGGTGCAGAATTCTCCACTGTAGTTTGTCCAGAGCTGTATGTCTTCAGTTCATCAAGAACCTGAAACACGAAAAAGGAAGCATACAATGGTTTAATGAACTATTTACATTCCAAATCCCTCAAAGTCCTTGGAACACATCGTTCTTCTAATGCTGTCTAAGAATACAGGTCAGCTTCATTGGTCTCTTAATATATTAATTCCATGTCTAAAAGTCCCCAAGATGCCGTTATCCGACAACTGCTAAGTAAACACTGAGAAAACATTTATCAGCACACTGAGCTGACATCGCACAAATGGAAACACTGGCTAATTTGAAATATTTCCATCCGCGTGAAGAAAACAATGTGATTGTTAAATCTGAACAAGTTATTTGCTTCTACAGATGATGTTTTCTAGCTTATTTTAAAGTGTCTTTCCATAAATATGTTTATGATTTATTTCGAAATATATATCTTATATTGTAGAATATATCTTACTAGTATTTGTATATCTGGGACAATAACCATTCTTTTAACTCCTTCCGATTGTAAAATGTGAAAACAGAGGTGCTCTAACCTTGCTCTGTGGATATGTCGTTGCCGGACTTGGAGAAGGAGAACACTTTTGGTCGACAGCAAGGGACATTGGATTAGGATGACATTGATCAGCGCTAAATCAAGACATCAATGTTGGGTTTCTTCATGAGGCTTAGAGTCGTTCCTACTCGAAGTCAATAGACACCTGAAATAAAGCATTAGCAAAACTTTGAAGTGGTGAAGTGGGAAAGTATATTATACTTCATGATCGACTCCATCACCCATTGTTCATCTGACTAATATTTAAATAACTACATTTTAATTTTGTTGTCAAAGACGTCGTCAACACTGAAACTAAAGATCGTCAGCAACAACCTCCCCTGATGTCTCGACGTAGTACGCGATGATGTGGAGCTTCTGGGGCCATTGTTGCAGTGATGGGGGACATTGAAGTGAACAGGGTTCTGGCCACAATAAAGTGACTCTGGTCAGTGATGTCACCAGTTCTCTGATAACACCTATAAAGACATTGAGGTATTTTATTATCCTGTAATAAGCACCACCTGTGAATGAGATCATATGGAAACGGATAGCAGATCAACAACCTGAACTTAGCTACCGATATGTTGTCATATATACAATGTAATTAGATATGAATATATAATTGAATTAGCGTCCAATACGATAAATATCATGAACGTCTTGTGTAGTTCCTTGTTACATACCTCTTAATTTTAATGTTGTGCACATTAATATCTTTATAGGCCATGACTCATGCCTTTAGCTTTACACTAAAGTTCTTGTCATTATTTGAATGCCCAATCAATCAAATATTGCTTTGTTTCATTTTTTCTCCATTCAGGGTAAAATAACTGAGGAGATTATCTGGCATGTTATGAAGGGTACATCTCTGTCAACTCTAATGCTGAACATAGCTGTTCGACCCGCCTGAAACACTAAGAGTTTCTTTAAAGCAATATTGGATATACAACACAAGGCATGTCGAGGGAAATAGGGACAATAACTGCGAACAGTAATTAATCGCCTTTAGCGGTATCATGTTGATAGTAATCCCTTCCAACTTCGTATGTCAAGCTACTAAAACATCCACTCTATACTCTCTATTGTGCAATCTGCTCTACCCTGGAGTCCCTTTGTTGGTGTGAATTTGAGCTGCACGGAAGTTAGCACTGAAGGAGGTCTTCTGGCTGACAGTCAGAGTGTCGGATATCTCATTGTAGTGGACTCTGGATTGAATATTGTTGTGAACGTTTCTTGGTCCCAGAAGGATCACAGAAAACACCAAACATGTAACGTCTAACTACTGGAGAAATTAATAAGCCACTTTTACCTTTGCACTGCGTTCGCAAACGCGTTGTCTATAAGCACAAGCTAATTCAAGCAATAAGAATAAGAATAAGAATAAGAATTTTCATTCATTTCCATACAATTGTTAACAGTCAAATGCAGCATAGCAGTTAGTTACTGGCTTGGCTAATCAATTCAATACAGAATCCAGCTGCATATCAGACACATACTTTGTTATGCGTTTCAATTTGACGCTGATACCAGTGGTGTCTTTGTGGATGAGGCATGTCCTACGGGGATGATGCCGATGGCAGGAACGGTGTAGTTTTTCGGTGGCAGGCCGTAGTTGCCGGGTGAAGGATGAGCAGGATGAACTCCTCGGACTGGTCATCTTGGACATCACGTATATGACACAGGTGCACCTGGAATATCGGGTTGAGGTGCTGAGGTCGTATCAGGGTTAAGGCCATCTTGTTGGGACACCTTGGATCTGTTATGCATGTAATGTGAACATTTTAAATGAGAGCTAAATCCATATAATATATTGTATAACATACATTCATGTGTAAAACCATCCAAAGGTTTTCATGACAAAAACGTTTATTTATTTAAGTGCGTTATTAAATTTCCAACTCACATATGCTGTAGAAGTATGGGAAGTTTCAAGTGAGAATGTTTTGGACTGGAATTGAGGACTTCCCCAATCTTGTAGGATATTGGTGGTATTTCACAGAATTGGACCTGTTCAGCCTCACGCCCGTCAACTCCCTCCTTCAATGATGGCGACAAATAACGACGGTTTGTTCATTTAGATTCGCTCTGAGACGCTTGATGTCCCAAAACAGGAATGTCAAATTTGCTTTCTATCAATTTGTTGCTTTTGAAACAAACACGTAACAAATATGATTCATGAATCTGTCTTGTGGACAAAACATTTGAGACTGGTATTGGCCTTTCTTACAGGGAAGATGTGCACTAGTTAGATGCGCGTTTGAAAATACAATAATCAGTTGTGCAGGTATTTTGACAATTCATCCGAATATAACTAGAATGTTATATTTTGATTAATCATAACAAGACCAATATTTTCAACTGAAGAATATGATATACATACTCTGTATCACAAGCAAACTCGATCATTCAGGTCTTTCATTAACATATGGATATGGGTAGTTTCCAGATAGTTCTGTCAACCTACGGGAAATGCCAGTTCAATATATTTTGGCGGTCTTCCACAGTAGAATGTTTGCGATGTTCTTCGCATGCATGTAACTCCACCATACCCTTCATACTGGCTTTCCGGAAGGTGTATCTAGAAGACGAATACATATATCAGTATTTCAGTTCAGGAAATGTAACTGGCATGCAAGATTAAGCGCGTCAATAACTGCTGCCATACGGAGCAATGCGCAACCATTTTATGTTGTAATGTGAGAGATGTGAAATTAAAGTACTGATAGATGATAAATGTCTCACACTTGTTTCTACCGCTCCAGACAGCTTTGTATCGGAGGTCAGGGAGAACGAAGGCAGATCAACTTTGACTTCCAAGCGGGCAGTTCTAAAAACAAGAAATGGTCTGATCAATTTGCCTGTCGGTGGTAATCTCTTTATTTGACTACCTTAAGCTTAAATATAGGAAAGCTTCGTTTTCTCAAATAGAAGCGACAAAAACTCTTTCCAGCGTTAATAAGAAATCTTGCGAAAAGCAGAGTCGATTGTACAATTGTGACTATATCAAGAGTAGATATTTGTTCAGCTGTATTACAGCTGTGGCGATGTTGTTTTTAAACAAATCTGGTCTGAAATCCAGACAATCCAGTGATCCTCCGTTATATTCTGACGCCTGAATCCGGAGATAAACATCAATGGACATATATTTTTGATCTGAAGATCAAGGGATTCTGCAAGTTACCGGTCTGACCTTGTAAATTCCCACCCACTATTACATGTAGTCTCTAAAGCAAAAGTGAGAACAGAAGAGAACAATACAGTCATACTTTACGGTATTCAGCAACTGTAAAAGTTTTAGAGGTCACGCCATACTGGTCCTTGAATAAAGAAGACAGTTTTGATATGAAATGTAAATTTTCTGAGGCTTGTACATATTATATGTTTGAAGGGACGCACACAGCAGTCTCCGTGCAATATGAAGCGCTTTCTGTAAATAATTAACTGACTGACTAGGACAATCCAGTGGTTCACATCGTGATTATCTATCTTCACAAATGTTAGAGAATGACATGAGTAAACCAATTCAGCGAGTCTAATCATCTGATCCCGTTATTCGCCTCATACAACAAGCGGGAGATGCTGAAATATAATTCTAACACGAATCTTCAGAAATATGTAATATAATAAACAAAGAAAGTTAACAAAAATCTTTTTCATGTCCATGAATATCATTTTCAAAAATGTGACGAATTAAGCTGATACCTTAAGTAGTCATGTATGATCATCTGAAGAGTCTTTTCATCTTTAAAGTTCTGTTGACAACGCATTTCCTCAATATCAGCTAATGGTCTCTGATCTACATGACTAAGAAAGCCTTCAGGAATTAAATATCTGACACCTCAAGGGTCTTTCAAAAATATAGTTTGAGAGGACCTATAAATACACTTTACTAATCTTTCAGACAACAGTTCTGAAAGTGCTGATTTCACACTATTTTACCCCGTATTAGTCATCATGACACCACTTTTTGAAATTCTACACATGACAGGGAAAGGTTTTGGGGCATTTTATGCAAGAGAACAATACCATTGAGCTCTTGTATGTTGTGCATGTATGTCCACATGTTAGGTACGGCCAGAGAATTAGTGTGTGACAAAAAAATGTTTATTCTAGGATACTGCGGCCAAACTTAATGCTCTGGTGCAGTTTGGGGATTGTATATTATAAGGTTACAGGGATGAAACTTATGAATCGAACTGAGAAGGTTTCTAGATTTCTTTGAAAGCGACTAATCATCACAAAAGTGACCTCAGTCACAAAGTCCTATGTGCTTAAAAAAAATAAACTCTTTGTATTGCTTTATAAACAAAATCATTAATATATCAAAGCAAATAGCTGCTGAAACTCGTAGAGCCAGGGCTAGTGTTGCAAAAATAATTCTAAGATAGAAACATTTTTCTAACAAAGATCAATGAATATAACCAACCGCTGGTGAGAGACTCGTAGAGCCCAATCTTCCCAGAACAGCCCCGACCTGCCAACTTCAACTTCCTGCTGAGCTACAACTCCAGAAGATTCATGGAGAGCCGCCCACTCCTTCAGGATGTTGTTGTTTTTGATCCTGGTAGAATATACCAAAGCCTCTATACATTGGTGAATATCACTGTAAATGTTCTTATGGATAAAACAAAGGAATTACGTAATCTCATTAAATCTCTTGAAATTATTTTACATTTTGAATCCTTCCTGAATGTCCCAAAACAAATACAGCATGTTATGGTAGCCAGTTATAGTAATGCAGGCTTGTTTCTACTTATATTGCATGTTTATACCTAATATGACAGATATTATATTGTACTCTCTATTCCTTTACAACAAGGGCTATGCTGGAAAGTCCCTACGTACACTTGCAGTAAACTTGGATGGTAGACACCAAACGCTCGGAAATGAACTGCAGAAGAGACAGATTGACCATTGATCCAGGTAAAAAACATTCTTATTAATGAATACACAAAGCCAAGCTTTTAGGAAGTGGTCAAATGTAACACAAGTTACACACTCAGCCACCGAAGAAGCTTCCTTTCGTGATGGATTTACTTCGATTTTGTTTAGACGGCTGACTTTACGTGCTAAGCGATTAGGTCCCTGACTCTGAGTGTCTCGGTTCGAATCCTGATGGAACTCAAACCAATAAAAGTACTAGAATTGTACTTTACTGAGAAAAGTGTAATCCAAACATAAAGGCAGGGCAAAACTGAAGTATTCGCTGGACAGTTATACCCCTTTAATTCGGGCAAAATGCCTTCTTTAAAGAATAATGGCTTAAGATGAGTAAAAAAGCAAAGAAACAGATGACTTTATTATGGCCTACAATTCACAATCCATTTTCAGCTAGCTCACCCATATGTCACTCCATCCAAAACGAAGCCAAGGGTAAACGGGAAGGATTTGCTGTGCCATTACACTGTGTAATCCAGGGTAAAAATGTCTTCTTCCAAAGTAAAACGGCTCTCAAAAAGCAGTTTTTCATAAGCAAAGAAACTGATTACTTTATCGTGACATAAGCTGATATCCATTTACAGTGCCTCTCACCCATCTGTCCTGGCTTTCAGGCTGGCCTTGTCAGTCTGTAATTCATGACAGAAATATACTTGGAACGGAGGAGGACGAGGGACGTTTCTCGTTCAAACTGCAGAGCCCCGCTACCTCGGACATGGAGAGACGGTAACTCCATCAGTGATGTCTCGTGGCACCTGGATTACAAAACATACCGATTATTCTGTACGTAAAAGAATTGTGAAGATGAATAATAATAGTAATCATGCGAAAACAATGAATATACAGAAATTGTTATGTGAAGTGATGTTCATTGTAAAAATATTGTTGCAACTGTATTACACTGCATCGAGATTTATTTTTCTACTTGTATAAGCTTTAATCTCTAGTATCACTATATATTGATAAAACCACTCCTTTATATCAAAGTATTTCTTTACACTTGTGTTGCGGGATTGTAATCCTTTGCAGTAAATGATACTGAGTTGAAAAGTTGTGATCATTTTAGAATACCATAATTAATTGTGTAACATCGCGTGGTTGTTTGATTGTTTCCCATCGACTGAATCCAAGCACTGACTGATCTTTATATACTTTACATTCAGTGATATGGTCCCCTTTGCCGTTCCTGAAATGCAATGATGGTAGAAGTGCTGAGTATTGTTTTTCAGTTAGGTTAGTTTCTGGAGAGAAATGCATGCTGTCGAGAGAATTGCAGAGTAATGGTTAAATACATTTTGTTGCGATTCTAAAATTACCAACATGTTAACAGATTCAGCATTTGGTGCATTGCGGATCCCACGAGTACACATCA